>NC_136621.1:4638414-4663414 GCF_933228915.1 Telmatherina bonti
ATGTCTTCTGTTTAAGTAAAAGTCAGGGACCAGCAAGGTCTTAAATGGTTTTACGTCTGTCTCTCAGATGGACAGTTTTTGGTAAGGATGGATCTTTGGTGGCCCAGGGAATAAAATGTGGGGTTTCCAAAGGATCAATCTGTGGCCCAAAACATTTTAATTTGTATTATGTTACATCTCATCAGGAGACACACAGATACTCAACATTGCTCTGACTACTGATAATCGATCATTTAATGTCCTTTTAAACTATTTCAGATAAAAAGCCACAGATAACAGAGAACTTCTCACACCTTAACCAGCTTAAACCTGAAGCTTTAATTATCAGTCCTGAAGACAAGAGAGAGATAATTTCATGCAAACTGCAGGTTTAAATCCTTCTCAATGTGTGAGAAATCTGGGTGTCCTCTGAGCTGCAGTTTATTCCACACATCAAAATGTAACAAAAACAGGATTTTATCGTCTAAAAACATCACCGAAGTCCGCCCATTTCTCTCTCTAGCCAGTATGGAGATACTGATGTACGATTTTATTTCTAGTAGATTGGATTACTGTCTTCCCAAAAAGAATATCCCAGAACTCAGTGGCAGGAGTTCTGATGAGGACCAGAAGGCAGGAACACATCACACTGGTTTAAAAATGGCTGCTTTGGATCCCAGTGTGTTTCAGGATAGATTTTAATGGAATGGAAAAGGTGTTCTAATTTCATTTTTATTTATTTATTATCAACTTAGTGGTCTTGGCCTTCTTATTTCTCTGGCCTTTAACTGGTTCCAGGAGAGGCTGAAAATCCTGGGAATTCCAGTGTTAAAGCCTAAATTGGATTTATCCTCGTGTAGCTACGGTAGCGACGATGTAGTTGAATGTATCGTTGCATTTAGGTGAAAGTGGACGGTGTCGTTTGGCATCATGGTAACTTCCCTTCCTAACCGGAACATGGCAGCACAGCTGGGATTGGCTGGTGAACTCGGACGGAGATTTTTCTATTGTTCACTGGAGTTCTGGTCGGCATTTCCAACACAATGCCGTGTTTTCACCAGCTAGTGGAGGCAAAAGAATAAATAATCCTTCTGTTAAAAGTCTTACAGCACATCTAAATGAGAAGGACGCGAAGACACAGGGGATGGTATGTGCACCCGCGGAATGAAAACAGATCCACCGTCGGGAAGAATGAAAATATTGTCCGGCCTCTCTGAGATACGGATGACAAGATGCACCTGACTTATCTCAGAATGTCTACAAGTAGATTCAATGACCTGGTTTGCCACATCGTATTGTGTCACAAAACACCTACAACACAAAAATAACCACACGAGAGCCGAGCAGTTACGCTTAGATTCTTGGTTGGTGGTTGAAGCTAGCAGTAGCTGCAGAATGGGAAGCAGCACGGCGTCTCAGAAATGTGCGGCTTTAAGGAAGGCACTGCTGTTGCACTGGGTGCAACGTTCAGACCGAGATTTGTTCGCGCTACTCAAATGACGCGGACATTTTAAATAACACGTTCTTCTCCCTCCCAGAGGCAGTGCTGCACCAGGAACGACTGAATGAGAGGACAAAGCACCAAACAAAATTCAGAACTAAACCAATAAAAAAGCGAGTTTTGAAGTAAACACAGAGGAGAATCAGATCTTAGTCATCTACGGTTGAATCTATCAGAACTTTTACTGTTAAACTACATTCAACCCACCTGCCCACACATGTTTTGGCTGTGTGTACCCACACTGCCATGAGCTGAACCCACAGTGCCCTTTGCGTTCTAGTCCACACCTGTGTTTAGTCTGTGTGACGTGGATCCAGACTGGCATTTGTCGGTAGTCTACTTCTTTGATCTGACCCAGAGTTTACTCGAGTAATATCCCAAACGAAGTGAACATGATTAGCAAACAAACTAGGATTCAAAGCAAATATGCAGGTGTGAAAAGAGACAAAGTTTTCTGATTACCTTTCGTATCCTGCATTACGATGGAGGCATACTTAAGGAAGGTGATGAGAAGGTTGCTGGTCTGCAGGTTGGGATCCAACGGCAGCTCTGGGTTGTTCATCACTGCAAAGTAAATGTACCAATTACACCTCCAATAAACAGATTAAATCAGGCTAAAATTGTCAAATGAATGTTTGTGGTATTGTTTTTATCATCACTAATGATCAGTTAGAGTAAAAAAAAAGTCGAGCTATGCAGTCGGGACGAGGTAACTAAAAACAATGACATTTCTTTAACCCAAAAATAAAATGCAAGGCTGCAGTACAGGAGCAAACGCTAACAAAGCTGTCCATGTTTGGGAAGGAAGGCTGTTCATTACAGCAGTAAAAAAAGTGACGTCTTTGTCCAATCATCTCACCATGTCTAGACAAGCATGTCCAACCATTAAAAATCTCTACTCTGAAACGTACAGCTTGTCTCGTGGACAAATGATGAGACGCTCATCTCTCTCCTCCCAAATAAACCCTCATTACTTCCTGTTGTCCTCAGACCACTGATGAGCTACATGTTAGCATGGGAGGCTTTATGTGAACAGGACTGCAAATTTCAGACGTGATTACATGCACGTGTGAGCAACCTTTTCATCTGTACAAGAAGAGCACGAGGGCTTAAGTCCCCATGACAGCAGAAAGCAGCCTGCCTATGACATACATTTATGTTTGAAGCTGGAAGTAAATATTTCATACAGAAAAGGCTCTTGGGTTTGAGGCAATGGAGGCCAGTCATAGATGGAAACATGCCCCTTTTAACAGCTACAGCATGTTGTGCATGGTAACTGGTCTACTTTTGAACATGCCAGCAGCAATTTGCACGCTGACTGTATGAATGCTACTGCTTCAGGAAAAAGTGAGTCTAGAAGAGCGAGTCTGCACGGCAAATGTTTATAAACGTACAACAGAAGATTAAATGGAAGAAAAGGAACAGACACTTACTCCCAATTTGCCTTTATTCAATTTAGAGCCCCAGCAGACACAAACTAGATTCATATTTTCAGTTTATTTCACTTGTGTTTTAATTTGAGGATATGGTGTAAATGTGAACCAAAGAACTGACCAGATGAGGTCAAAGCGATCGTGCCCTGAGACTTTTGGTTTACATGAGGATGAAAAATAACTCCAAACCATAAAAAGTTTGAGTATAAAGTCAGCAGCTGTGGGAACATGGATTGTGTGTGCAGAACGTCAGAATCTTTCTTTTCTGACAGGCATGCATGTCTGCTGCTTCATGAAGCATTTCATCTGGCGCCCCAACCCCGACGCCATGAAGCATTTCATCTGGCGCCCCAACCCCGACGCCATGAAGCATTTCATCTGGCGCCCCAACCCCGACGCCATGAAGCATTTCATCTGGCGCCCCAACCCCGACGCCATGAAGCATTTCATCTGGCGCCCCAACCCCGACGCCATGAAGCATTTCATCTGGCGCCCCAACCCCGACGCCATGAAGCATTTCTTCTGGCGCCCCAACCCCGACGCCATGAAGCATTTCGTCTGGCGCCCCAACCCCGACGCCATGAAGCATTTCGTCTGACGCCCCAACCCCGACGCCATGAAGCATTTCGTCTGGCGCCCCAACCCCGACGCCATGAAGCATTTCATCTGGCGCCCCAACCCCGACGCCATGAAGCATTTCATCTGGCGCCCCAACCCCGACGCCATGAAGCATTTCGTCTGACGCCCCAACCCCGACGCCATGAAGCATTTCGTCTGGCGCCCCAACCCCGACGCCATGAAGCATTTCGTCTGGCGCCCCAACCCCGACGCCATGAAGCATTTCATCTGGCGCCCCAACCCCGACGCCATGAAGCATTTCATCTGGCGCCCCAACCCCGACGCCATGAAGCATTTCATCTGGCGCCCCAACCCCGACGCCATGAAGCATTTCATCTGGCGCCCCAACCCCGACGCCATGAAGCATTTCGTCTGGCGCCCCAACCCCGACGCCATGAAGCATTTCATCTGACGCCCCAACCCCGACGCCATGAAGCATTTCGTCTGACGCCCCAACCCCGACGCCATGAAGCATTTCATCTGGCGCCCCAACCCCGACGCCATGAAGCATTTCGTCTGACGCCCCAACCCCGACGCCATGAAGCATTTCGTCTGGCGCCCCAACCCCGACGCCATGAAGCATTTCATCTGACGCCCCAACCCCGACGCCATGAAGCATTTCATCTGGCGCCCCAACCCCGACGCCATGAAGCATTTCATCTGGCGCCCCAACCCCGACGCCATGAAGCATTTCATCTGGCGCCCCAACCCCGACGCCATGAAGCATTTCGTCTGGCGCCCCAACCCCGACGCCATGAAGCATTTCATCTGGCGCCCCAACCCCGACGCCATGAAGCATTTCATCTGGCGCCCCAACCCCGACGCCATGAAGCATTTCGTCTGGCGCCCCAACCCCGACGCCATGAAGCATTTCGTCTGACGCCCCAACCCCGACGCCATGAAGCATTTCATCTGGCGCCCCAACCCCGACGCCATGAAGCATTTCGTCTGACGCCCCAACCCCGACGCCATGAAGCATTTCATCGGGCGCCCCAACCCCGACGCCATGAAGCATTTCATCTGGCGCCCCAACCCCGACGCCATGAAGCATTTCATCTGGCGCCCCAACCCCGACGCCATGAAGCATTTCATCTGGCGCCCCAACCCCGACGCCATGAAGCATTTCATCTGACGCCCCAACCCCGACGCCATGAAGCATTTCATCTGGCGCCCCAACCCCGACGCCATGAAGCATTTCGTCTGACGCCCCAACCCCGACGCCATGAAGCATTTCATCTGGCGCCCCAACCCCGACGCCATGAAGCATTTCATCTGGCGCCCCAACCCCGACGCCATGAAGCATTTCGTCTGACGCCCCAACCCCGACGCCATGAAGCATTTCGTCTGACGCAGCTGCATGCCAGCTAGTTTTAGAATGACGTCCAATTATCACATTTGAAGGGTCAGTAAAGCTCTTTCTGGAAAAATACACAACTAAAAACACTTGTTGATTATTACACTGACTTTTTAGTAAGAATTTTTTAACGTACTTTTGATGAAGGCAATATGTCCCAGACATCCAAAAATGATTTATTATAGGCCGTAAAATTATTTTGTCAATTTCAGAAAATGTTAACAAATGATAATGTATTAAAAAACATATAGTCAGATACTAATTTATACTAAAACTTAATGAGTTAGATATGAATAAGCATGGGCATTTACATGTAAAAGGCACTTTGTCACCAAAAACATCACCTCCTAAGCAGAGGAAATCCCAGATACATTGATGAAACCAAACTCCGCTGCAATTGATGTTCTCTCAAAACAACCCCATCTAAAACAAGCAGTTTATGGCTTACTGTCTAGGGAAGGTGGTGTTGTTCCGAGCGGCGTTGTTGGTGTGGTTGGAGTCGCAGTTGTGGGTGTGGCTGTAATATCAATTTCTGGGTGACTCTGTTGAAAGACCAGAAACATAAAAGGTCACTGATGCTAACAAGGGACATCTAGTTATGTAACCATTTAGCTGCTAGACGTAGCAGAGAGCTCTGTGCGTTTTGGCTCATCCGTTGGGACGGGGGAATGTGGGGGGCCGATGCATACGTTGGGGCATCTTCAGGGTGCACACTTGGAGCGCATTCACAACATGTTGGGTGCATTCTGGGCGCATGCACAGGGGTCGCATTTTGGAGGCATTTTGACGTGCTTCTGGACAAATCAGCTTTTCATTTACAGAAACTGCAGAAGATGTTAAAAGATGTCTGGCAGCCATTGAGTAAAGGGTTGAGTAGCAGATATCACTGCCAAAGGCATCCACCATGACTCTTTCTTCACTATAATTAGTTAGTCTTTATTAACTATTATGAGTTAATAAAGACTGTTGACTTAGAAGAGTGCAATACAATTCCTGTAAGGAATTATCTGATGTGACAAGCACATGATTGCCAATGATGATGGCCAATGTACACCGCTGCAATCCTAATTTAATTAATTCATTCATTCATTCATTTTCCGAACCGCTTATTCCAATTCAGGGTCGCAGGGAAGCTGGAGCCTATCCCAGCCGGCTTTGGGCGACAGGCAGGGTACACCCTGGACAGCTCGCCAGTCCATCGCAGGGCCACACACAGAGAGACGAACAACCACACTCACGCTCACACTCACTCCTAGGGGCAATTTAGAGTGACCAATTAACCTATCATGCATGTCTTTGGATGGTGGGAGGAAGCTGGAGTACCCGGAGAGAACCCACGCATACACAGGGAGAACATGCAAACTCCACACAGAAAGGCCACTGACCAAACCAGCCAAGGCTCGAACCAGCGACCTTCTTGCAGTGAGGCCACAGTGCTAACCACTGCGCCACCGTGCAGCCCCTAATTTAATTCGACCAAGTCAAAAGTTTATTATGATTTAGAATGGAGAACTGGTTTCCCAAAAAGGTAAGAAGGGAAAATGGGTTATATGAAGATTATTCTAAATACTGATCCTGTGTGATGCATAAAGCCTGAAGCTACAGCTCCTCTAGATCTGGAGAGTCAAAGTACATCAGAGATAAATGTCAACTTTTCAGTCCCAAGTCATTATTTAAAAGAAAACTAACTTTATAAAGCCTAATGTTTGGTAATATTGGTTTTGAAAATGCTGATGAAATGCCATGTTACAGCAGACTTTAAAGATACAAGAAAAAGCACACTGTGTCAGTCCTGAATAGGCTCAGAGGTGATGGATGATAAATCCATTTGTGTTTTATTTTCAGTTTAAACCTGGCAATTGATGGGAGAACTTAAACTAATGGAATTTTGGAGGGAGTTCCAATCTTTTGCTGCAGCAAAACAAAAGGGATTCTGACTGAAGACGGTACGGACTTTCAGACCAGTAAGTTACTGGAGTGCAGGTGATTGTTACTTTGGGAATGATGCAAATGGTTGGAGAGGTATCGGGGCTTTTTCCTTAAAAGTGTCCTGTGGATGAACCAAAATCAGTGATGAAGACAGAGGGAGGGCCAACCTATCAATTTATACAGATCACGATGATGACTGGAATATGGTGCACCAGTGGCAAAGTGAATGGATGAGTGGTAGAGCGCATCCAGGCAGTTATGGCCACATTTGGAAGCCATTTTGTAAATAATGTCATAATCCAGTGATATAGATTATGGCGATATCATAAGTAGGGGTGGGGAATTAAATAGAAAAAAATTGAAAATCTGTATTTTTTTGCTTCACAATTTTAAAATAGATATTTTTGTTAAAAAAAATAGATTAAAAAAAAAAAAACATAATTAAAAAAATCCATTATTTAAAAAATGTCATTTGTATTGATCTTTTTTCTTTTTGGGCATTATAGCAGCAGAATAATGGTCTGCCTACTGTGCTGTTTTTTCTTAGTTGAAATTAAGAAAAAATGACGAGCAAAAAAAGTTTTGGAGATGTGGAAATTGAAATTGAATAGGCCCGAATTATTTCTCAGTTCTTTATAGCTTATAGAAGAATGAAGTTGATTGGGAAATTAGCATAATTTGTTTAATTATAATGATTATAAATCGGAAATCTGTTTGAATCGAGAATCAATTCTTAATCGAATCCTCACCCCAAAAATCGGAATAAAATTGAACCGTGAGTTGTTGTTAGGTTCAGATCCCTAATCATAACACCTTCTGGTGAGGTTGGTCATCTTCAGCAGGGTGTGTTTAGCAGTGTGTGTGAAGGAAACCTTCTGACAGTGAAGGAACTCCAGTCGGAACTTAACTTTGGTCTGCAGATTGTGAATATGGAGCTTAAAAGAAAGTGGGGTCCAACCAAGGTATTTGCAGGAGCAAACAAGTTCTGAACCATCAGCACAGGTGATTTTCGGGGATACATGAACTTATTTTAATGAATGAATATCATGCAATCAGTTTTCTTTGAATTGAGGCGCAGATGGAAGAGACATCTGGAGAGAAGTGAGACTGAGTTGGGAGGTGGCTGCGCCAGAGTGGAGGGAGGAGCCAGATGAATCAACAATGGAGTGGTTTATGTAGATGGAAAACAAGGTTGGGCTCAAGATGGATCCTTGGGGTGCACCAGTGGAGAGGAATAGTGGATCTCTGAACACAGTTACTGAGAGAGCTGGAAAACAGGTTAATGCATCTCTTGGATAGGCCAATAAAATAGATCCTCTACACAAGAGGTGTCATGGCCGACTGAGTCGAAGGCCTTAGCCAGATCTGTAAAGGCGGCTTTGTAGACTTGTTTATTGTCAATGGTAAAATGCTGAACATATTAAGTAAAAATAGGATATAAAAGATCAAGAATTATTTGTTTCCAAATAATGTGGTCGTGAAAATAGTTTTTCAGAAGGCTTGAACTAAAAATGATGTCCTGTAAAGTTTGTGTTAACAAGCCTAAAATCTTTCATCTTAATGGGTACACACACAGAACACACATTATCATCAAGTTTTCCCTCCAAAGTCTTCAGCAACAATGCTGGTAAAAAGTTATAACATTTTAATATGCTAAAAAACAGGCAGGTGCCCTCCAACTGTTAAAAATCCTCAGCAAAAAGGCAAACACACCTTTAGACAAACAGCAATGCATCTTACCTGTGCTAACACAGTGATGAAGTTTCTGTTGAGATGAACGGCTTCATAAAGTGCCAGCAGAATTGCCTCGTTTGTCCTGAAGTTTACAGGAAAAATTTGACAATTAGTTCATTTATTTATAAATGACATCAACAACACTTCTGCAAATAACATTAGTTTGTCCATTCTCTTATTTTTCTCTCATTTTAGCACAGGAATCTCACTTCGATTCTGTGTAAAGCAGAATCTTCTGCTCAACTTAAGAAAAATTAAGTCTGAGCTGCAGATTTGGACCATCAGCAAATTTAAGGCATATTTTCTTTGATCATGAGGTTCACATTCTGTTATAATTACATCTGCAATTTTAATATCACATCTAACCACATAGCTGACAAAGCGTGTGATGCATCATGTGCAGAAAGAGCTTGTGTCTATTATTTTTAAATGCCTTTTTATCCACTGTTTGTTTCTATCCTTATGACTTGATTTTATCTTGTAAAGCACTTTGTGTTGCCCGTGGCATGAAAAGTGCTCAAGAAATAAAGTTTGATTTGATTTGATTAATATTGACATCGGCCCAACTTTAGCGGTGATACGTTCTCACAAAGGAAACAATATCACTGAGAAGATCGCATGAAGTGATAAAACTTTACTTACTGTACAGAGAGCTTCTCATCAGCATCTGCAATAAACATGCTGCCGACCTGTGAAGAGGAGTCAAGTAGTAAACAATCTCCATTAAAAATATCACCAAATGTTTCCGCCGTAGGACGAAGAAATGGACTGAGTCTCACCATACTAGTGAGGGTTGAGAAGAAACCACCCTGGTTCTCCTCTTCTTTGTCTTTATACTGCCTGAAAGGTCAAAGATCAAAGAGACGGGTTGGTCAGAAAACACAAAGACGTGAATAAAACACAACATTAATTCTTACTGAGTGTTCAGACCAAACGCGTTTTAATCGTCAAAAACGCTCAAAGGCGGAGCTTTTCTTCTGGTCACTCTGAATGATGGCGGTGCAGTAGAGAGAGCGGCATGGCATTCTTATGCAACAGTATATGGTGAAAATACAATAATGGGCGTTCCGCGCGTCAAGCTTAAAAAACATTTTAAATTTTCGGCGCGCAACGTGCATCATGCCAACGCTCAAAACGCGACGCGAGAAAGCTCGCCGCCTCCTTGACACGCCTCCACATAGGCTTTACATGTAAACCTGCCCCTCTTGACGCTCTAAACGCATTTGGTCTGAACACACCGTTCAAGCACGGCAGCTGTTCCCTACATCCACATTCATCTTAAATCTCCATCTGCTTCCTCCATCTTTTATCTAATGGACCCATACAGAAGAACAATGCGCTGTATGAAGCCATCACCTTGATGTGTATCTGCATGCAGACAGACAAAACCAACTTCATATAAAGCATTTTTATGTCCTAAGCTCATCCAAAAGACATTACAGCGCGCTACAGAAAACTGCCAGATATAAATACTTCAAGTATTCAGGGCTGATTCTTTTTTGTTGTTATTTGAGTACATAAATAACCTGGTAACATCAGCAGAATCAGAACAACATACAATATGATATATGACACATGGAAGTTGAAAGAATTCACCTGTTATATTCTGTTAGTGCTTGATGGACGACCATACCCATACCCTGAGGAGAAAAAAGCCTTTAAACCAAAACTTGAATGGTACAACTGATGGCACACAAGCCGAAATCACATCATCATTACAATGCCTTCTTAAAGAAGAGAAACACTTACATCCAGTGTCGGCTCATCATCCACGATGGAGAGTTTCACGATGTACGGATTCACAGACTGAAGGAATAAACCAACGGTAAAGAAAAAGTTTGTTGATTTTGTGTTCTAACGATATCAACAGGTTGGTTGATATCATTAAAAAGCATTTAAAAGAAATGGACCAGTACTTATACAGGCCGTCCTCAGGTTACGCGGTTCTCCACTTACGTCATTTCGACTTTACAACGCTCATTAAATAAATGTAAATAAAAAAATAAAAAAAACAACAGAGCAAGTTTCAAAGTTATGAGGCTCCACATAAGCTCTTACAATGCTTTTTGTTATGAACATCATTTCATCAGTTTTTAAAGGGTTACTGATCTGTCACTGGACACAGAGAACGAAGAAATACCACCGGAGATCTCAGGGGAAGTGTTGAGTTGTACAGCCGACACACAACCAGAGAAACAAACAAACCAGAGAAGAGGAACAACACAGAAGAAGAAAAAAATAACATTAGCCTGATGTTGACATGACGGGAGCGTTGGAAGAGAGCTGCGTGAATCTGTCTGCAACTGCAGCCACCGGCCGTCTAAACGTGGAGGTAAACTCTGACCACACTGATGGATGAACGGACGTAACCATGGCAACGTAAAAGACAGCGATGCATGACAATATCTGAAACAGACGTACCCATAAGGGAGCAAAAACGGGCCTTTTATCTTTCACTTTTCACAGATCAGAATGACCCCAACCCAAACAGAATAGTCCACCACAGAAGAAGACTGGGAACTGCATCAGAATGACCCCAACCCAAACAGAATAGTCCACCACAGAAGAAGACTGGGAACTGCATCAGAATGACCCCAACCCAAACAGAATAGTCCACCACAGAAGAAGACTAAGAACTGCCTTTTTCTATCATAAAGCATTTTGTTCTCTTTGCAGTGGCAGATGTATCAGATTCCAAGCCAGAGGAGAAACCAGCACAGTCACTAGTAAGCAAATAAACACAACACATGCCTCATATTTCCTGTAGTTGACCAGGAGAGCCAGAAGAACCACGGCGTCGTAGCCATGCTGCCCTCTGCTGGGGGTATCTGAAAGAATCTGAGCAGAGGAGAGGCGGACGGCGAGTTAGGTTTACTGAACTGAAAGGGTTGCTGCTTCAAAACAAAGACAGAAAACTGCAGAAATGATGTGATTCTTTCCGGTTTTACTTACCTGTAGAATTGCTTCAAAGATGCTATTGATCATCACATATTCCAGTATCGTGTTCTGGCTGATATTGTCCGTCACCTGTTGATAATATTTTACATTTAACATGTTTTACCAGAACACCAAAAAGAAACGACCGGCGTTCGGTTTCCACTTTGTTTTCTCACCGTCACTAAACACAGCAAGAGTTTGAGGCAAAGGCTCTTCAGACTTTCTGAGCTGTCTCCACAAAGAAGGCTGTCAAGTCTCTCCATGAGGTCCTACAGACGACACGGGAAGCGTTCTGAATGAATCCAGCCGTCCTAAAGCTACACTTCTTTATTTTTCACAAAAGAAGGGTGATTCCAGACAAACCTTCATCCTTTGTTCAGCCTTGTCAAAGCCCATGAGCATGTTGATGATGTCGAAGCCAGACGCTGACTTGTTTTTCTGGTGAACTCCTCGGAAAAGTGCACAAAGAGTCTGGCGAGAATGACACCCCAGAGGTTGCTAAGCTGTTTCATATTGCATGTACTTTGTCTGTTCTTGACCTCAAGTTTGTCACATTCCAATTAAAAAGGAAAAAACTCAACAAATCTGATGATGAAATATTCAATCTGTAAAAGCAAAGATGTGGGATTCTCACAAACTGGAGTTACCTGCAGGGCATTGACCACCTTGATCTGGTGATCCTCTCCGAGAGCCTGAACACAATGGTGAAACAGCGAGTTGATGTTGTCTTGAATACACTGGACTTCTTCCCCATCTATACTCTCCAATTTCATCTCCAGGTATTCTAGGTTCACCTGAAAGAAATGTTAAAGAAGAGAGGTGGGAAAATGTTAAAAAGTAAAGACAGCTTTGTTAAGAAGTACCCTGCGGACTCGTTCACCGGCCTTCTGTAAAAAACAGGAGCATAATGTGTTAGAAAGGCTATGAAGCCGAGCCGCTGCACCGTCAATGCAAATGAACCAACTAATGATCTTCCAAGTTTGATGCTCTTCATCAGTCTGTGAGATATTTGTTCCTCTTATTTTCTCTCATATCCACAATGAGAGCTGATTGTTTTTTCTCTTATAAAATTCAGTTCTGTATTTTATCTGACTTAAAGACATTCTTCAACACGACAGAATCCACATCATCTAAATATCTTCTCAACTGCAGCTTCTACCTTCATAAGAAACAGCTCGTCCCAAAAGCGAGGATTATTTTTGGCTGGGTCTTCTTTCTAAAATCAAAGCAGAAAGACCATGTTTTTTTTATTAGAAACATAAATTTGTGACTGTAAATGTTCACCAATTATATTAATCCACTCTGATACTCACTGCAAAGATCTCATCATACATCAGAACCACCTTCTCCTTCAGGGGTTTTTTAGAGGATGACGTCCTCCTCAGCAGACCTGCCTTCTTCTCAACTTGAGACATGACGAAGTCTGGGGGAGACACGCTATGGGAAAGCAAAATAAACAAGAGCCATAAATCTCATGGATTTATCTCAAATATTAAGTTCCCCAAAATGTGAGGCAAGCCTCCTGAGAACTGCGTCAGTAGTAGTTCACTGAATGGAGATGATGACAATGAAATTTACTATCAAATACATAGAGGAGCTGAAATGGCTCAAATGAGGAAATTTTGTGTCTTTATCAGAAACTAATAAATACATAAAGACTGACTTTTTGTAATTCATGTAGTGTTGAAATGTAAATGACAGCTTATTTAGAGAAACTTGCCTTGATCGTGCACAATAACACTGTTGTGACCTTGAAGGTGTCTACAAACGTAGCAAAACAAAATGAAAAGTAGTAAAGAGGTCTTTCTCCTTTTTGTTAAACAAACTGAAGGTATGTTTACTAAACTCCGCATCCTTCTAAAATGGTAAAAGTCATACAAACTGATGCCTTCCACACCTTCTTATTAATGGCTGCATGAAGGAAAACAGCTTTTTTAAGCAGGCAATTTCAACCAAAAAATAAAAAACTGTAGATCCTTTACTACTAGAACTGACCTTAAATGGCATTTTCTAAAGAAAAAACAACTTTTTCCTGCTTTAATTACTTTTTCCAGGGTAACTAATACTGTCTTTAATACTAATAATACTAATACTGTCCGAACCGCTGCTAGCGACACAGCTAGCATTAGCTAGCTAACCTATCGCTGTCTAAAAGGTTTAACTTTAAAAATAAAACCCAGACACAGTTAACACACACCGTGACTTTCTATATACACACACACACACACACAGAAAAACCGACCTCATCTACAGTTAAAACTCTAAATCAGAGTAAATTAGATTTTACTTGGCAGATAACAGAGCTAATGTGCAGGATGTCTGCGTTAACAGTGATTTAGCGGCAGGTTTGTTGTTAAAATGACAGAATTCGTTGTTAAAGTGACAGAATTTTACACGCTGGGAAGAGGTGGAGGCTGTTGGTTCCTACCTCACTCAAAACAATTACAATTTATGCTGTAAATTGTAGTTCCACAGTATTTATCACAGAAGCATCAGCTGGCAGTGCTGTTAGCGTCGCGTTTTTTCCCATTAAACTTTATTGACAAAAACAGTTAACACACGGAGAATGACGTCACATGACAAAGCATTGTGGGACTTGGAGGCAGGCCGGAAAGCACGAGTTTTATAAACTCTATTCTATTTTATTCTCCAGTCATCTAACCCATTTTATCTAAAGCAACTTGCATGTAATAAGTGATCAATTAACTATTGGAATGAACCAGAGTGTGTGGGAGGACTTGTGAAAGATTATATGTACATGTCTCTCTCTCTCTCTCTCTTTCTCATACATATTCATTCATTCATTCATTTTCATATCCCAGCTTTGGGTGACAGGCAGGGTACACCCTGGACAGCTCGCCAGTCCATCGCAGGGCCACACAGAGAGACAAACAACCACTCACGCTCACTCCTAGGGGCAATTTAGAGTGGCCAATTAACCTAACATGCATGTCTTTGGATGGTGGGAGGAAGCCGGAGTACCCGGCGAGAACCCACGCATGCACGGGGAGAACATGCAAACTCCACACAGAAAGGCCACTGACTAAACCCCTCTCCAGCCAGGGATTGAACCAGTGACCTTCTCGTGCTAACCACTGTGCCACCGTGCAGCCTCTCATACATATATATATATATATATATATATATATATATATATATATATATATATATATATATATATATATATATATATATATATATATATATTAATATATATATATATATATATATATATATATATATATATATATATATATATATATATATATATATATATATATATATATATATATATATATATATATACAGTTCCAGAGTACAGTTCCTTGTGGTGCACCAGTGCTGCTGACCTCCATCTCAGACACACAACCTTTCAGTCTCACAAACTGGGGTCTGTTTGTGAGGTAGTCATAGATCCAGGTGGTTGTGGAGGTATCCACCTGGAATTTATGGAGCTTCTCACATAACAAAGCAGGCTGAATGGTATTAAAAGCACTGAGAAATGAAAGAACATGACCCTCAGAGTGCTGCCTGAATGGTCCAGATGAGACTGTGCTCTCTGGAGCAGGTATATGATGGCATCTTCAACCCCAAGTCCATTATGATATGCAAACTGTAATGGGTCCTGAAAGGTGTTTACTTGCTTGTTGAGGTGAGCCAGTAAGAGTCTCTCCAGGACTTTCATGATGTGAGATGTCACATGATGATGATGATGGCAACTGGTCTGTAGTCACTTGGTTCAACTGGTTGGGTTTTTTTAGGCACTGGAACAAGGCAGGAGGTTTTCCACAGCACTGGGACTCTATTTTGTCTCAGACTGGTGTTGAAAAGGTGCTGGAGAATCGGACATAGTTGTTTTGAGCAGGTCTTGAGAAGTCTGGGACTGACACCATCTGGACCTGCAGCCTTGTTCTGGTTCAGTTTCTCAAGTTGCTTCATAACCTGATTGCAGGAGACAAACAAGGTGGAGGTCTCAGGATGTCCTGATGTGGAGGGAGATGAAGCTGTGTTCTGGTCCATGACTGAGCTGCAGGGTGACAGATTGGAGGCGTGACAGGAAAGCAACCCCTATGATGACGACCAACCTGGGCATGAATGTTCCCTTGCCCGGACGCGGGTTACCGGGACCCCCCTCTGGAGCCAGGCCTGGAGGCGGGGTACGAGAGCGAGCGTCTGGTGGCCGGGCCTTCGCCCATGGGGCCCGGTCGGGCTCAGCCCGAAAGGGTTACATGGGCCCCACCTCCCGTGGGCTCACCATCTGCGGGAGGAGCCGTAGGGGTCGGGTGCAATGTGAGCTGGGCGGCAGCAAGGGGCGGGGACCCTGGCGGTCCGATCCCCGGCTGCAGAAGCTGGCTCTAGGGGCGTGGAACGTCACCTCTCTGGTAGGGAAGGAGCCTGAGCTTGTGCGCGAGGTTGAGCGGTTCCGACTAGATATAGTTGGACTCACCTTGACGCATGGCTTGGGCTCTGGAACCAGTACCCTCGAGAGGGGCTGGACCTTCTTCCACTCTGGAGTTGCTCATGGTGAGAGGCGCCGAGCAGGTGTGGGCATTCTCATCAGCCCCCAGCTTGGTGCCTGCACGTTGGGGTTTACCCCGGTGGATGAAAGGGTAGTTTCCCTCCGCCTCCGGGTGGGGGGACGGGTCCTGACTGTTGTCTGTGCTTATGCACCGAACAGCAGTTCAGAGTACCCACCCTTTCTGGGGTCCTTGGAGGGAGTGCTGGAGGGTGCTCCTTCTGGGGACTCCATTGTTCTGCTGGGGGACTTCAATGCTCACGTGGGCAATGACAGTGAGACCTGGAGGGGAGTGATTGGGAGGCATGGTCCCCCCCCTCTGAACCCAAATGGTGTTTTGTTATTGGACTTCTGTGCTCGTCATGGATTGTCTATAACGAACACCATGTTCCAGCATAAGAGTGTCCATATGTACACCTGGCATCAGGATTCCCTGGGCCGCAGTTCAATGATCGACTTTGTAGTCGTATCGTCGGACCTGCGGCCACATGCCTTGGACACTCGGGTGAAGAGGGGGGCGGAGCTGTCAACTGATCACCACCTGGTGGTGAGTTGGCTCAGATGGTGGGGGAGGAAGCCGGTCAGAGCTGGCAGGCCCAAACGTGTTGTGAGGGTCTGCTGGGAACGTCTGGCTGAGTCCCCTGTCAGAGCGAGCTTCAACTCCCACCTTCAGCAGAGCTTCGAACATGTCCCGGGTGAGGCGGGGGACATTGAGTCCGAATGGGCTGTGTTCCGTGCCTCTATTGCTGAGGCGGCCAGCCGGAGCTGTGGCTGCAAGGTCATTGGTGCCTGTCGTGGCGGTAATCCCAGGACTCGTTGGTGGACACCAGCAGTGAGGGATGCCGTCAAGCTGAAGAAGGAGTCCTATCGGGCCTTCTTGGCCTGTGGGACTCTGGAGGCAGCTGATGGGTACCGACGGGCTAAGCGGCATGCGGCTTCGGCCGTTGCCGAGGCAAAAACTCGGGCATGGGAGGAGTTCGGCGAGGCCATGGAGAAAGACTTCCGGACGGCTTCGAGGAGATTCTGGTCCACCATCCGGCGGCTCAGGGGGGGGAAGCAGTGCTCCATCAATACTGTGTACAGTGGAGATGGGGTGCTGCTGACCTCAACTCGGGACGTTGTGGGTCGGTGGAGGGAATACTTCGAAGACCTCCTCAATCCTACCAACACGTCTTCCCATGAGGGAGCAGAGCTGGTGGACTCAGGGGTGGAATCTCCTATCTCTGGGGCTGAAGTCGCTGAGGTGGTCAAAAAGCTCCTTGGCGGCAAGGCCCCGGGGGTGGATGAGATCCGCCCGGAGTTCCTTAAGGCTCTGGATGCTATGGGGCTGTCCTGGCTGACACGCCTCTGCAGCATCGCGTGGACATCGGGGGCAGTACCGCTGGATTGGCAGACTGGGGTGGTGGTCCCCCTTTTTAAGAAGGGGGACCGGAGGGTGTGTTCCAATTACAGGGGGATCACACTCCTCAGCCTCCCTGGTAAGGTCTATTCAGGGGTCCTGGAGAGGAGGGTCCGCCGGATAGTCGAATCCCGGATTGAGGAGGAGCAGTGTGGTTTTCGTCCTGGTCACGGAACAGTGGACCAGCTCTATACCCTCTCTGGGGTCCTGGGGGGGGCATGGGAGTTTGCCCAACCAGTCTACATGTGCTTTGTGGACCTGGAGAAGGCATTCGACCGTGTCCCCCGGGGGCTCCTGTGGGGGGTACTCTGGGAGTATGGGGTACCGGACCCCCTTGTACGAGCTGTCCGGTCCTTGTACGACAGGTGTCAGAGCTTGGTCCGCATTGCCGGTAGTAAGTCGGATTCGTTTCCGGTGAGGGTTGGACTCCGCCAAGGCTGCCCTTTATCACCGATTCTGTTCATAACTTATATGGACAGAATTTCTAGGTGCAGCCGAGGTGTTGAGGGGATCCGGCTTGGTGGCCTCAGGATTGGGTCCCTGCTTTTTGCAGATGCCGTGGTCCTGTTGGCTTCATCTGGTCGTGATCTCCAGCTCTCGCTTGAGCGATTCGCGGCCGAGTGTGAAGCGGCTGGGATGAGAATCAGCACCTCCAAATCTGAGACCATGGTCCTCAGCCGGAATAGGGTGGATTGCCCTCTCCGGGTCGGGAGTCAGGTCCTGCCTCAAGTGGAGGAGTTTAAATATCTCGGGGTCTTGTTCACGAGTGAGGGAAGGATGAAGCGTGAGATCGACAGACGGATCGGTGCGGCGTCTGCAGTAATGCGGGCTCTGCGCCGGTCTGTCGTGGTGAAGAAGGAGCTGAGCCAGAAGGCGAAGCTCTCGATTTATCAGTCGATCTACGTTCCTACCCTCACCTATGGTCATGAGCTGTGGGTCGTGACCGAAAGAACCAGATCTCGTATACAGGCGGCTGAAAAGGGTTTCCTCCGCAGGGTGGCCGGGCTCACCCTTAGAGATAGGGTGAGGAGCTCGGTCATCCAGGAGGAGATCAGAGTAGAGCCGCTGCTCCTTCGCATCGAGAGGAACCAGTTGAGGTGGCTCGGGCATCTGGTCAGGATGCCTCCAGGACCTCCCTGGTGAGGTGTTCCAGGCACGTCCCTCGGGGAGGAGACCCCGGGGAAGACCCAGGACACGCTGGAGGGATTACATCTCTCGGCTGGCCTGGGAACGCCTCGGGATCCCCCCCGCAGAGTTGGCAAATGTGGCTGGGGAGAGGGAAGTCTGGGCTTCCCTGCTTGGGCTGCTGCCCCCGCGACCCGATCCCGGATAAGCGGCAGAAGATGGATGGATGGATGGATGGATGGATGGACAGGAAAGCAGTGGGCTTATGGAGGGTGTGTGGTCTGTTGGGCTGGAGGTAGGGGGTGAACTGAACCTGTTGAAGAATATGTTCAGCTCATTAGCTCTGTCCAGACCTCTATCAGGCTGGTCCCCCTTTAACTTGAAGCTGGTGATCTTCTTCATTCCAGACCACACATCCCTCAGGTTATTCTGCTGGAGCTGACTTTCTAACTTCTTCCTGTAGTCCTCCTTGCACTTCTTAGTTTGTGTTTTAAGTTGTTTTTGTGTTGGCCTCAATAACTCCCTGTCTCCATCCCTGAAGGCTTTCTTTTTGATGTTCAGCAGCTTTTTCAGGTCACTGGTGATCCAGGGTTTGTTATTGGGGAAGCACCTCACTGTTCTTGTTGGGACGATGCTGTCCACACAGAAGTTTATGTAATCTGTCACACACTCAGTCATGGCGTTGATGTCGTCTCCATGAGGTTCACAGAGGACGTTCCAGTCTGTAGCCTCAAAGCCTCCTCTAAGAGCATCTTCAGCTTCAGCAGACCAGATTTTGATAGTCTTTGTGTTGACTCGTTGCTGCTGAACGATGGGCTTGTAGGTGGAGGTGAGAAGAACCAGATTATGGTCAGATCTTCCTGAAGGAGGCAGGGCAGAACAACTGTATCCATTATTGATATTTGCATAAAATAAGTCCATCTTATATTCTCTGATGAAATGTTGGTAGAGTTGCAGAGATGGAGACGTTGTTGAAGTCTCCGGAGATCGCCATGAATGAGTTTGGATGCTGTGTTTGTAGCCGAGCAACGACGGAGCTGATGACGTCACAGGCTGTGTCTGGTGCGGTACCAGGTATTATATAAACCGCTACCAGAATAACACAGGTAAACTCTCTGGGTAAATAATATGGACGGAAGCTCACAGCTAACAGTTCCATGTCCCTTGTGCATATCTTCTCCTTGACAGTAACATGTCCAGGATGACACCAACGCTGGTTAACCAGCACTGCAATTCCACCACCCTTTAGCTTTCCGCTGTGTTGTCTACTGCGGTCTGCACGGACCGTTTTAAAGCCCGGTACAGACACATTACAGTCAGGGATGTGTTCATGCAGCCATGTCTCGGTGAAGCACATAATACTGCACTCTCTGTATTCTCTCTGAGATCTTGTTTGGGAGAGTTTAATCAGTTGATCCGAATTGTAAACAAGTCTTTCGTTGCCATGGAGACTCATAACAAGTCTTGAAAGAGCCAAAAATACGCAGAAAAATCTTCCTTGCAGCACACCCTCCAAACTGGCAGGAAATCCTCAAAAAATAAAAAGACCTAATTTGAGGTAATACCTATGTGAGAAGAGTTTGTACTTTTTAAAAAAAAATCAAGATGGCAAGTCAGAGCTATTACAATTTCAGTAACAAAAATGTTACTGAAGATAATATTTTATTTACAATTCTGACTAGTAGGAATGTAATCTTGACCAGGAAAAATCTAATGTGGAAATCTACCTAAAGGAACTAAGAGAGGAGTGAGCTTTGAATAAATGTCAAATCAGCTTGCCATACAACATGGCAGGATAGCCCAACTTTCATAAAACAAAAATCTGAATTTATCACGAACAAAATATTATCCAGTCGGTGCTAATGTGTTGACAACTAGTAACTTACCTTTATCCTTTTCCCATTTTTCTTCACCTGTTTTCTTTTTCTTCCGGTTTTACGCCCCGCTCGGATAACTCCTTTTTTTAATCCATGATGGTGTTTGTTTGTTTTTTAATCCTCTTGCTAACAGAAAGGAATGGGGGCTGTCAATCATTCCCATCATACCTGCCGGTCCGCTACATCACTCTGTGGGCATCGTGTGTCATGTGTGTCCTCCAACAACAGACTGTATGTAAAACGACCTAATAATGCCAAAAAGAAAAGACCAGCCACTGCTTCCTATTGCAGTTTATTTTATTTCATTGTTCCAGTCAATATCCTTACAACACCACTCACTGGTCATCAAGCAGTTTATATAAAATTACAACTATCTTCTCATATAAATATCAGATCTTTATACTGGAAACTAAACTGCTTGCTCCTAGAACAACTTAAAGTTAAATCTGAAATGAAACTTTGATAATATTATGCTGGGAGAAGGGCAGTAATGATAAATCCTATATTATTAATTGGAAACTTTTGAAATTTGAGGCAAGTAAATGTCTAGAGAGAATGGGATTAAAATGGCAAAACTAAAGGCAGCAGAAGAGGCAAACTTATTAAAACTTATTGAAATCTCCTCAATGGACCGACTCCCACCAGAGGCAGTAGTGGAGAAGGACAACTCCAGAACCGTCAAAATGCTGACGGAGCTTTTATAAGATCAAGGAAAAGATGGATGGGGGGGGGCAGAACTCCGCTTATTTCTTTGGCTTAGAAAAGCGCAGATCCAAGACAAAAACCATACAATAATTAAACATTAGTGGAAACATCACTGATGATGCCAAAACCATCTGTCATTCCTGCTGTGACTTTTACACAAAATTTATCGAGTTCAAATCACAATGCAGATACCACTGCTCAATTCATTGACTCTGTGATCAATATAAAAATAATAAATCATTCTGATAGACTTCACTGTGACAGCCAGCTTACTGAAGAAGAGGTTTTAAATCCATTGCTCTTCTTAAGAATAATGAGTGTTCGGGCACTGATGTGTTAGATTTTCATATATTTTACAATCCTTAGCATATATTTATTTCTGATGGTTGTTGTGTAGGTCCGAAGAGCTCATGCTGAACTTAAGAAGTGAAGCTTAGTGTCTGCTTATTCTCCTTACAGACACAGCTAATGTGTCGAGGCCCTGAGATGTCTGCATTCAGACATCTGCAACCTGATTAACTAGAACACTCCTCTGAAGAGTTTTACAGCTAATAACAGACTGTTCCTGTTCAGAATAACATAGATTCACACCCTTATACGAGGGTAAAAGGATGGTTTAGTCTAGAATGAACTGTCTCTCCAGATTGCAATTTGTATTACTCTGTTCTCTTATTTTCTATTCAATAAACTTTGTAGTCTTTTTCCCTTCAGAACCAGACTCCTCGTTGCTGACAGATGTTTTTCCACAACAGATGGTTTGGGAACTGAATTCTATAAATCCTTCTGTGATCAGTTTGCCTTTATCACTGGAAAAAAAACTGAACTTGTAGGCTGATCTGTATCACAACGTACAAAATCGAAACCTGCATTTAAAAGGTTATTATTATCTATATTATTTAAATTCACGTTGCCTTAGAGTTTAACTTTATAATGTGTGCTGCTTCTCTACCTTCAACCTAAAGTCAGATTAAGACAGTGTTTCTCAGTTCCGGTCCTCAGCCCCCCCTGGCCGGCATGTTTTATAGGCAACACTACCTGAAAACACCTGGATGAAATAAAGGATCATTAACAGGCTGAACTTGATGAGGAAGTTTAATAATCTGACTCAGGTGCTTTGGAGGAGGATCATGTCTAAAACATGCATCTGAGGACTGAAACTGAGAAACACTGGATTAACAACAGATTTAATGTTTCAGGGTTGAAACAGACAAAACACGTTTCATGCAGCTTGACTCGGTCTGACAAAGAAAAAACTGAGAGCCTCACGGAGGAGGAGGAGGAGGAAGAGGAGGAGAAAGGAGGAAGATGCTCCTGGTTAAGAGGCTCCACCGCTGTCTTCATTCACGTCCTCTTACACGTGTTAAAAGCAGCTGTTGCGCGCGGCCCTGCCTACATTTCTGTCCTTGTTACCGAGAACTATGAGCGGACGCGGCAAAGGAGGAAAGGGACTCGGAAAAGGAGGCGCCAAGCGTCACCGCAAAGTCCTGCGTGACAACATCCAGGGAATCACCAAACCCGCCATCCGCCGCCTGGCTCGCCGCGGCGGAGTCAAGCGGATCTCCGGACTCATCTACGAGGAGACCCGCGGCGTGCTCAAGGTCTTCCTGGAGAACGTGATCCGTGACGCCGTCACCTACACCGAGCACGCCAAGAGGAAGACCGTCACCGCCATGGACGTGGTCTACGCCCTGAAGCGGCAGGGCCGCACTCTCTACGGCTTCGGAGGTTAAAGCAGAAGCCTCCTAAAACCAACGGCCCTTTTCAGGGCCACCCACGTCTCCGCTTCACGGCATGGTTTCTGCTTCACACCAAACATGACATTTAATGTACTGCTAAACGCGCATTGATCAGGAACGTGATGTACGATATAAATCACGTGTGGACGCTACATTCTCATCACGGAACCGAGGAGCCTCCGTCCTGATCCTTGCATTAAAATCTGCACTAGCGACTGGAACATGGCCGCTTTCCTGGGGTCTGTTTCACATCACAATCTTTCCTGCACGGCTTCCCGCACACATGCATGCACCTAGACGGGACAGATACGACACCTCCATGCAAGAAAATCGCTAGTTGTTCACAAAGCGATGGCTCTTGAACGAATCACTACTGTGCAATAAAGGTGCGTCTTGCATTGTACTGACACGAAGCGAATCCACCAACAGCCCGTCCATATTTATTTACTTACAGTCAACAGTATTTAAATGTTTTTTCTGCAAGGCCCAAGAATTTCAGGTTTTCCTGCAAGTGCCCCCTCCCCCCCCCCCTACAAGTCTTTGTGTTCACCCTCTCCTTGTTAACTGTCAGTATTGTCATCCAAAGATCCTGTAGAACAACCAGATGTCCAGCTGGATTTAGTTTCTCCCCCTAAAGGCCCATACCATGCTTTTCTTACTGGGCAGGGCAGGGCAGGGCATTTCCCGTTTTTCCAGTCAGCAACTTTGTCAGTAGGACTTCAGCACACAATGTGAGAGGACCAACAACCTGGTGGCTAAGTCCAACGCATTTCAGTCATTTCAGCTCCCAAAATAAGACAGTATGACTTGAGTAAAGGATTAACATTTCTTCTATGATCTATCATCCATCCATCTATCTAAATCAGAGGTGTCCAGCTCCGGTCCTCGAGGGCCAGAATCCTGCAGGTTTTCTATGTATCCCTGCTCAGACACACCTGATTCAAATTAATTAGTAGTAGAGCTTAATCAGTTGTGCACGTCATTGGCTGTTTGATCCATTTAGTGGAAGCTAGATGTGTTGGAACAGGAATACATGGGAAACCTGCAGGACAGCGGCCCTCGAGGACCGACTTTGGACACCCCTGATCTAAATAGACGGATGGATAGATAGATGGACAGATAGTCCATCTATCTATCTATCTATCTATCCATCCGTCTATTTATCTATATTTCCATCTATTCAGCCATCCATCTATCCATCATTTCAGCGGACGTGTGAATCTGAGGGGCAAGAGAGGTGGACAGAAAAAACAGACCCCGACACGTTTCATGTTGGTGTGTGAACTTCCCGGTGGTGCAGCGGATCGGATGTTTTCATTGACACCATATTCCGGTGTAGAGATCTGACGACGCAGACACAGTCGACACACATCACGCAGCTACACTCAGTGCAGGATTGACATGGCTGCAGCGTGCGACTGTTTGGTCCGATGACATGTCACAGAGCTGTGGAGTTTTATATATAGCCTATATTAATAGCTTTTTTTTATTTTTTATTTTCTTTGCATAGATGAAGAACTGTCCGTTATATCAGCTGATATGCTGACGGCTCTGCTGCCGAGTGAAAACACTCCGATACCGCAGATCTAGCAACACAAATGTTTCATTCATGTTGTTTCCTTATAAACATGAGTTTTTTCAGCGCTCTCACGTAAAACTCTGAAGACAGAGGCATGAAAGGCATAAGAGAAGCGGGTTTCCATCCTCACACGCCATTGGTCAATCAGCCCAGCCAATCACAGGCAGGGGATGGCGCACCATCATTTGCTTACAGCTGCTATAAATCCGCCTCCCTGCGGCCCTTCCGCTAGTCTCTCGTTGCTCCAGAGTACCGAAGATCTAGTCATGCCTGAACCCGCCAAGTCTGCGCCCAAGAAGGGCTCCAAGAAAGCCGTGACCAAGACGGCCGGCAAAGGAGGCAAGAAGAAGAGGAAGACCAGGAAGGAGAGCTACGCCATCTACGTGTACAAGGTGCTCAAGCAGGTCCACCCCGACACCGGTATCTCCTCCAAGGCCATGAGCATCATGAACTCGTTCGTCAACGACATCTTCGAGCGCATCGCTGCTGAGGCTTCTCGTCTCGCCCACTACAACAAGCGCTCCACCATCACCTCCAGGGAGATCCAGACCGCCGTCCGCCTCCTGCTGCCCGGAGAG